>NC_060273.1:69790060-69813259 GCF_021613505.1 Equus quagga | reverse complement strand
AGAGAGCAGCCCTGTGCCATCCCTTGGGGCTCCCTTCCCTAATTCTCATCCTCTCACTCCAGGCAAAGCCCTCAGGGAAGACCGCCCAGGTCAGAACTGCCTCAACCCCCACCAAGGGATCCCCCCGGAAAGGGGCTGCCCCAGCACCCCCTGGGAAGACAGGACCCACAGCCACCCAGGCTGGGAAGCGGGAGGAGAACTCGGAGAGCAGCAGTGAGGAGGAGTCAGACAGCGAGGGGGCAGTGCCGGCAGCTGTGACACCAGCCCAGGTGAGGACTAATGAGGAAGATGCTACGATGCCAGGATTCCAAGCCATCGCCACCCATTCCTTCGTCAGAACTTGGGTTGAGGGCCAGATAAGGAAGGAAGACCAGATTAAGGCTCTTGACTCCAAGATCCTTTCCCCCAGCTGCTGTCCTCCATGTCTCCTTAGGCGAAACCTGTAAAAATCCCCCAAGCTAAGGCCTCCCTCATGAAAGATGCTTTAGACACACCCGTATCCCCCAAGGCCTCCACAACACGAGTAGACACACCAGCCCTATGGGAGGTTAGGTCAGCAACTCCCGCCAAGGCAAATGAGGCCAAGAATCCAAAGATGTCACAGTCAGAGAGAGTCATGGGGAGGCTTGGATTGTGATGCAGATACCATGAGGCCCTCGGGAGCTGGAGGAAGTCATATCCCTTGCCTGGGCCCGGGGCCTCATGTAGGCCTGCGCATCTCCCCAGGGAGAGCTCGTGTAGCTTAATGTGAGGCCTGGGGTGTGGGAGGAGAGAGGGAATGAGGAACTGACTTTGATCTGGATTTCCCTCGGCTTGCAGAAAGCAGCGGGAGTGGCTGTGTCCTGCAGAAGTTCGGGGTGTCAAACTCCAGGACTTACAGGGCTCGGACTTGTGATGGAAATGATTGACACAGGCCTCATGGAGGTGATAGATGGCAACCTACATTGAGCCTTGGTGTCAGGAGAGGTAGTAGGGAGTGGTGGCAGGTAGGGCAGACTGGAGAGCCCTTGCCCTGTCTAGGAAGTTGGTCCCTGTCAGCTCTAGCCAGTTGTGACTCGTGGAAGGGTACCCTCCCTGTGGCCAGATCTTCTCTTTCCTAAGGGAAGCTGCAACTCCCTGTGCCAGGCCACGCTCCGCCCCTTCTTGGATTTCTGTTTTCTTCATGAGTTAAACAAGCACTGAGAAGTCTGTTGGTGCCTTGACACTAACCTCTGCCTTCAGTGCACCAGGCTGACCAGTGAGCCCTCTGTCTTGCTGATAGAGAGAAAGGGGTGAAAGGTGTTGGCTCTGTCCTCAAGGAGCTTATGGTCTGTAGGGCAAGACAAGGTGACTGCATTATCGGAAAATATTCCCGTAGCTCTCTGTCTGATGGAGCTGGGAGACCCTGATGGAGCTGGGAGAATAGGTCTCCGAGAGGCCAGAAGAGGAGATGATTGGGCTGAGCTTGAAGGAAGACCAGGGGTTCACCAGACACAAAAGTGGAGACACGCACCCAGGGGGAAGGTGTGCAAAGTGTGTGCAAAGGGGAGGGGAGGTGAAGTCAGGCATGTTCAGCAAAGGCCGGCTGGCCTGTGGGCAACAGTCATTTCTAGTTGCTTGTTACCAGTAACATGGGGACCTAAACGCCAGACTAAGACACAAGGGCCCCAGCCATGTTTTGGACTGTGCAGTGTTTTTTTTCTTTAAGTCTTAAATGGGTTACTGTATCAGTCAGGATGTCCTAATCTGCAGGAGAAACCCTAATTCACA
The DNA here is from genome assembly GCF_021613505.1 of Equus quagga. Lineage (NCBI taxonomy): Eukaryota > Metazoa > Chordata > Mammalia > Perissodactyla > Equidae > Equus > Equus quagga. Next base: position 69,811,510 of record NC_060273.1, on the reverse strand, counting down.
AGAGCTTAGATAGTAAGGGGATTGGTTATCTCACAATCCATGGGGAAGGCTGCTGTAAAGATGGTTTCTTCAGCTCAGCATCATTGGTGACCCAGATTTCTTCCATCTCTGTTCCACGCGCCTCATTGTCGCAGCAGGGCTGCAGTATCTCCCAAAGAGCTACAGAATCCCCCAGCTGACTTCCCTTCCCCTTATCTCCTTGTCCAGTTCTAAGGCATGTGCTCCCTCCCTTCCTTCCTCCACACCCAAAAAAAGCCACTCCCTGATGAGGGGCCTGCAGTTCCCATGATTGGCTGGGACAAGGGCCCACCCTCCCCAAATTTTGTTGTGGAGGCCACCAGAACAGAGTTGCAGTTCTGTGATTAAGGAAGACACGGGGGCATAGCTGTTGCAGTGTGTGTTGTAGTTGACCCATTTAAAAATGGGGAAATAACACACTCAAATCAGGATTTTCTAGCTTCTCTTGAGAAATTGGAGGCCCTGGCAAACTAGGTCCCACTTTCTGGCTGGGTTGAGTAGTGAAAAGTGGGGCCTTCACCAGTGGAACCCCCCTCTGCCCCTGCCCTGGACAACCCTGAGCTGGTCACCACCAGCACTGGCTACACACTGCTCCCTGGACCTCCTCCTCTGGCCCCCGACTGCAGTTCCCACCCACCCAGCTCCCCTCATTTATGCCTGGCACGAGGGCATGGCAGCCACCCACCCGAACACTTTGAACCGGCTCCTGCTTTTAACCAGTCGTGTTACAGCCAGATGTGAGCTGTGCTGGGGCCGCTGGCTCACCTCCGCAACCTTGTCCCAGGCCGCTGTCACCTCTCGTTCAGATGCCTGGCCAACAGCACCCCAGCCCTCAGGTTTTCATGGTGCCTGACTCAGACACCCCTTTCAAGTTCAGAGTCAGCTCCGGAAGGAGGATGAGCAGAGTGGAGGCCGTGTTTCCAGTGGCTATGGGGCATGCCGGGCCAGCAGCTCTCCACCTGCCATGTGTGTGCAGAAAGGGGCCATGCTGCCTTCCCTGGAGCACCAGTGTCTGTGAGGGGCCTTGCTTGCTGGCTGTGGTTTCCCTGAGCCTGGCCCCTCAGTCATGCTCCCCCTCAGCCAACGTCCCCTCTCTACCATGTGCTTGTCCCCTCAGAAGGAGGGTGCTTCCCAAACTGCCAGAAGCAAGACCCTGGGCCCAGCACTTCCGGAGAAGAAGGCACAGGGGTCCTCGGAGAGCAGTGATGAGGAGCTGCCCGCAGGCCAGGTAGGCCGGCCTTCTCTCGGAGATGCTGCAGGCTCAGAGCTGGGGGGATGGGGGCGGGCCGCTGGGGCCGAGGGCGGATCTTCCCGCTGAAGCAGCACTTCACAGCTCCCAGAGCTCTTTCCTCTGTTTTAGTAACATCCTCACAGTAACCCCGTGAGGGAGGCAGCAGAGTGTCATTGAACATCCAGGCCTCAGAGCCAGCTGGTGTGGGGTCAAGGGCAGCTCTCCTGCCCACCAGCTCCATGAACCAGGGCACACCGTAACCATGAAGCCCAGAAGTTTCAGCTGTAGAACAGGCAGGGTGATCATCCTCCCTCCGTGCTGTGCGCCGGCACAGGCCCACGGTGTGCTGCCTGACCGGAGCGCCTGTTACTGCAGGCGGGCACGTGGTGTTCCCCATTCGACAGCAGGAATCAAGGCCCAGTGAATTGAAGTGATTTCCCCAAATTCTCCTCACCCACGGGGAGGTGAGGAAGGGGCAGACACTGGTCCCCTGGCTTCTCGTATCCCTGCCTCCTGTGTGCACCGGGAGCCCTGTCTGCAGGCTTTGTCAGAATCCCGTAGGCCAGGCCTGAGGCCTTGCTCGAGCCCCTGTGGCACATCTCCACATACTATACTGCCTAGATGGCGCCCACAAGGGCAGGACGAGGCCCACGTCTGCCAGGCTGGTGTCCAAGTTTCTGTGTGAACCCCGGGCCCTCGCCACAGACAGCACTGCCCTTTGTCCTCTTCTAGCCCCACGCTCCTGGAAGCTTCTGCTGGGCCCCTCAGAGATGCTGGAATCCTGCAACTCCTAGACCAGTGGGGTCTCCTTAACCATTTCCCCTTATATATCATACCACATGCTAATCAGTCCATCATTGAGGTTGGATGCTGCTTGCACACCCCCGGTGATGGAGTGCTCGCTGCCTTTCCATAAGACAGATTACAGAAATAATGATGAACAACTGCAACTGACTTTGGTCGCTTCCTGTGTGCCGGGCCCTGTGCTAAGCTCCACACTTGGCATTATTCTGTGTAATCCCCACAACAGCCCTGCCAGGGTAGGTTCCTTTGTTACTCCCATTTTAAAGAGGAAGGAATGAGGCTCAGAGAAGTTGAGTGAACTGTTCCAGCGTCATATGGCTGGTAGCAAGTGGACAGACCTGGTGTCTGAACCCAGGCCGTCTGCCCTCTGACCCACCACCTGGCACTGCCCTGCAGGGAAGGAGGGAGGCAGGGCCCAGGCATTGCCCACCGGCTCTCTGGGGCCTGCAGGAGGCTGCCTCCTTCTCAGAGCAGGATATAAACAGCTGGGAGGGAGGGGGCCGCTTCGCCCTTCTCTGCGGGGGTGGACTAACACAATTAAAATGAACATCATGCTTAAACTGAACCGTTTAATTGGTACGTTAGTCCTGAAGATTCTGGAGTCCCTATTAAAAAAGAAGAAGGGAAAGAAGTCGGCAGTTTGTGCATTCCCCCGGGAGGCTGCAGGGAAGACGGCACAGCCTGGGGAAGCTGCAACCTCCCCCTAAGTGGGGGATTTTCAGCTCCTTAATCCCCAGCTCACTAATTATGATTATTATCGTTATTATGCGGTCATCAAGCACTTCTCTATTGACAAGTTTCGCTCTGTTTTTATTATTAGCCCATCAGTAGGGGACAGGGACCCATGCCAGGGTGGTGGGCAAAGCCCCACGCTGGGAGGCAGAGAGGGGACTGTGTCTCCATTCCCAAGCCCCCTCACTGTGCCTCAGTGTCCCCACTTGCAGGGAATGGGGCCCACCCTCTGGCTCTGAGAGAGACGTCAAGGGGGTGGTCTGTGGCTCAGCCCTGTTGTGCTGGGGCCCGGTGTAGGTACCAAACTAAAAAGACATAGACCCTGCTCTCAAAGTTTGAGGTAATGGCAGAGAGAAAAAGGAGACCTGTGAGAAACCAAGTTAAGGTGTTACATCGGAGGCTCCTCCTGGAAGGAGCTCCTCTCCTATGCCTGGAGAACTAACTTCTAGGCCTGGCTCTGGCATCCGTTTGCTGGTCACCATCGAGGCCACATCCCCAGAGAGTGGGGTTTCTCAGTTCCCTGGGGTGGCGCTGGCCCAGGACCTGTTAACCTGTACCCAGGCAGTTCTGAGAGGGGCTCTTGGAGAGGAGCTGCCCTCCGGAGCTCCACCACCTCGGGTGCCTTTGTGGCTGTGTCCCTTGCCTGGGTCAGCAGCCTGGGCTGGTCAGCCCCCCGCTCCTGCTCTGCCCCAGACTGGAGTGAGGGTACAGTTGTGATGAGCTCGGGTGCGACAGGAGGTGGTTTGGTTCTGCAGACGTCAGGGCCTGCAGGAGGAGGGGAGTCCCCGCGTTCCCTCCAGGTCCTCGCTGCCCAGCACCGACAGGGAGGCACAGCCCAGTGTGCAGGCTGCCTCAGCTCCCCATGAACCTTTGCTAACTGACCCCAGAAGGAAGGCCCTTGTCACCCCTGTGTGTACTGTGCTTTGCAGTTCCCAAAGCACATCAGAGCCCCTCCAGTGAGTGAGCCCCAGCTGGGATTACTAACAGCCCTCTCAGCAAGTGGGAAACAGGCTCATGAAGCTCAGGCTCGACCACACCGTGAGGTCTTGGAGAGGTGGGGTTGGAAGCAGGGCTCGGGCATGGCACCCCTTGTGCCCCTGCCCTCTGCAGCCAGGCCCTCTGCGTCCCTGCAGCCAAGAGGCCAGGGCGGGCGGCGTGGGCAGGTGGAACATGGAGGAGGTGGAGGCTTTTGCTGCTGAGCTGCTTTTAACATCCCAGACGCTATTGTTTGCCTCAGTGGGTTCGTTGCCTCTCTTCGTCCCCGACAATCTGTTCCTCTGTCTTCTCACATATATATAGATCCCCCTCCCTCAACTGTAAACCTTCTCCCACTTTCCATCCTTCTCTCTTTGATCATGTGGGAAGGAAGGCTCTGGAAGTGGCAGATCAGAGCAGCCGCGGGGGAGGCTGTTGGCAGGGGTAGGAAGGGCCCAAGCCCTGCAGAGCTTCCACTCTCGGGTGGGCACCCTTCTGCTCCGCTCTTCCCTTCCCCTCTTCCACAGCACCCCGGGGGCCCCATGCGGAGTTGTGGAAGAGACTCAGGTCCCACACCTGACCTTGGGCAGCTCCCTCCTGCTGCCCTTCGTCCCCCTGCTGGCCAGAGAGAGAGTGGGACTCAGGCCAGACCTGGCCTTTGGGGAGTGGAAAGCAGCCTCTTCAGCTCCCTGGCTTGTGGCTGCGTGTGCTCTCAGGGTGCCCGTGCACAGTGGACATTTCACTGGAGCCGCCAGGCCCAGGCTGGTCTGCAGAATACCAAGGAACTGCTGCTGCTGCTGCTTTCTTTCTCTTTCTTTTAATGTCTTACTGGAAAACTAAAAGCATCCCCAAAGATAAGACAGGGTAGAGAACCCCCAACAAACCGTCTCCAGTGTTAGCGGGTCTGAACTTGTGACCGGGCTCATGTCGTCCAAACTCTCCACTCAGTTCCCCAGTGCTCCTGGGTTACTTTGTTGTGTTTTTTTTGAGTACAAGCCCAGTATAATATCACACCTGAAAAAACGACCTACCCGGTCAGCATCCCCATTTCCCTGATTGTCTCTTAAATGATGTTTTTTATATTGTGTGTTCAAATAAGGGCCACACACTGCATTGGGTCCTGTAAGTCTTAATCTGTTGGTGTTCCCCTTGTGCTTTCTTTATTGAAGACACTGGGTCCATATAGTTGGGTTGCCGCATCCTGGGCCATGTCTCAGGAGGCCACATCAGAGTCTCTTGGTGGGGGCACTAGATTGTGAACGACCCCCCCCAGGTGAATCATGTGTTACGACCAGGCAGCCAAAGGATACGCTGTTCAGACGCCCCCTCAGCAGGTGTCTGTCTCTGAAGTCAGTCAGAGGAAAGAAGGCTGAATTGGACATTCTGGCCCTGGCTCTGCTCCAGTTAGGCTCTGTGACCTTGGGTAACTCTCCTCCCCTCTCTGGACTTGTGGTTTTCCCATCTGTCCAGTGGAGCTGATCCTGCTGACCTCAGGGGCTTGCTGTGAGGGTCAGAGGGGCTCCTGTGAGCTGTGAGGTGCTGGAGGCTGGGAGTGAGCTGGGAGGGCCCTGGGCAGCTGGAGTCGCCTCTGTACCAGCTGCCCTGAGCTCTCAGCACCCCTTGCCTTGTAAAACCCTCCCCACCCCCTCCCCCTTCCCCTGATCATGCCTTTAATCACTGGGGGGGTGTGTTTTGTTTTTGTTTTTCAAGGTGATTAAATTCCCTCTGATTTTTGTCGACCCTAATCGTAGTCCAGCTGGCCCAGCTGCTACCCCCGCACAAGCCCAGGCTGCGAGCGCCCCGAGGAAGGCCCAGGCCTCGGAGAGCACAGCCAGGAGCTCCTCCTCAGAGAGCGAGGATGAGGACGTGGTCCCCGCTACGCAGTGCTCGACTCCTGGTGAGCGCGGGCCCGCTACGCAGGGCTGACTGACTCCCCTGCTGCAACCCCCAGGTTCGGTTGGGAGGGGCCGTCAGCACACACACACACCTCTGTTGAGGCCCAGGAGGGAGAGGATGCTAACTGAGTCACACAGCAAGTTGTTGGTCAGCATGGGCTTGGGACAAGGTCTCTGGGCCCTGCATTGCTTCATCTCAGTGAGGGGCTGGCTCAGGAAAAATGTTTGCCAGGGCTTCTCTGCTGACTCTGAAAGGCAGAGCCCAGACCAGAGGGTTGAAGCTGCAGGGACCAGGTTTCTGTGTAATCCAGGGAAGAGCTTGTGACAACTGACTGCCTGAATGTGGCAAGGTGGTAGTGAGCCTGCCATTCCTGGTGGCCTGCAAAGGGGTTAGTTAATCCCCAAACAGACATTGTAGGGAAGAATTCTGTCTATCAGTGAGAGACAGGAGCAGATCTGGGATTTCTTTGACTTTTGAGAATCTGTGCTGCTCCCGGTGATAGCAAGAAAATGGTTAATTACTATTATTGCTATTATAACACTTTTTAATGGGCATATTAATACCTGATCTTGGTAGGCTAACTAGGAAATACAGCGGCCGGCCCCGTGGCCAGGTGGTTGGGTTCACACGCTCTGCTTTGGCGGCCCCGGGTTTCCCGGGTTCGGATCCTGGGCACGGACCTAGCACTGCTCATTGGGCCATGCTGAGGTGGCGTCCCACATAGCACAGCCAGAGGCACTCACAACTAGAGTATACAACTAGGTACTGGGGGCTTTGGGGAGAAGAAGAAGAAGAAAAAGAAGATTGGCGACAGATGTTAGCTCAGGTGCTAATCTTTAAGAAAGAAACACAGATTAGCACAAAAGAAAAAAACGTGACCTGTAATCCCACTGCCTGGAACAGTTACTGTTAACATTTTTATGACTGTTAACGTTCCAAAACCCTAAGTTACACCCATGTTTTCAGTAAGACCATACCGTAGGTCTGCTCAGTGATCTCTACTTGATGTGTTGTGACGTCACGCATTCCCAGCATGATTCCTGCCGGCTACAAAGTCGTCCTTTGGGTGGACACAGCATAGTTCACTTAGCTGGCACTGTGTTGGAAGCAGCTGAGGGTGTTGTCTGGGCAGGTTTTTGGCTGTTACAGACAGTGCTCCGTGCACATCGTGTCACTGGACCTTGGCAGATGACCATGGTGATTCTCACGAGGGACTTTCAAATACTTGGGAGTCTCATGTGGTGCCAGCGCTCCTGCCTGTTGCTCAGGAGTGGCAGCCTGGCCTGCTGAGGGGGAACGCCACGGAGGACTCGAGTGTGGGGAGAGGCTGAGGAGAAAGCCCGGGGTCACTGCCGCAGCAGCCGTGTGACCGCCCCGAGCCTTGTACTGGGGTGATAGTGACAGCTCCTGCCTGGAAGACTTGGGGCGAGCATTCAGCAGGCGTCTACCTCGTAAGCCCCGAGCGCGGCGCTGTGTCCCTAGAAACGGCCGATAAATTAGGTGTTGCGCAGCTGGGAGGGCCATGGGGGCTTCTGTGCCCTGACATGTGCCCCATCCTGCCCCATTTCAGCTGTGAGAACCAATGTGGTGAGCGTGCCCCCGGCCAACCCACGGACAGCCCTCCGAGCCGGCGCCGTTGGGGCCAGCAGCGGTGAGGAGGCCGGCCCGGCGTCGGAAGGCAGGAAGCAGGAGGCGCAGGTACCTGGCGGGAAGCGAGGGCTCTCGGGCCAGCGGGTCGGGAGCCCCTGCCCTCCCCTGCTCCCCCACACGTGCTGCTGGGCTGGACTGCACTTGCTCTCACCCAGCCCCTAGAAGCAGCTGCCCCAGCAGCCGGAGCCATTCCTGACCTTCTGGCTACAGCCCCAAACCGAGCTCCGAATGACCTTTGAGTGGCTGGGAACGCAGCGCCCGGCAGAGCCAGTGCTGCTCCCTGAGCCCCTCATCAGCGTTTCCAGCGTGGTTAGGCTTCTGTTTTGTTTGGTTTCCTCTCAGATTTGAAACGCCGTGAATGGAAGTGGCCCTGTTTTAGTGTTCACGGTGGTGCCTGTGAGCATTCTTCCGGCCTCCACCATTTTCAGTGCATTTTTTATTCGGTCCTGCCTGAATCTAAGCCCTGGGCAGATAGAGTTAATGGGTCATTGTTCCAACGATAAAACTGAGCTCCACCCCTCAGCTAGAGGGTTGAGCCTTGTCCCAGATTAGGCAGGGCCAGAACTCAGGTCTCCTGACCCCTAGTACCCTGTGCTCTGGGCCGCATCGGTGTGTTTTCCTGTCCTGTTGCTCCCTGCCCCTTTTTCTGAGAGGGCAGAGAGAGCTGAATAGGCCCGGGCAGGCCTTGGACACCCCCGGCTCAGAGGGCTCACCACAAGCTACAGCCCGAGGAGCTTCCCAGGACGTGCTGCTGGGTGGGAATCTGGGCTATGGTCATTGCACCTGACAACCCGTGTCTACTGGGCCATTCAACCAGCAGATGGTGCTGACATCTGTCCATGCCAGGCAGTGGGGATATAGCAGGAGCAAGACAGAGAGGGTCCCAGCTCTTGCAGAGTCCCCAAGTGAGTGGGGAGGCAGCCACTAAACAAGGAAACCAACAATTAAAGTACTCACCAACTGGTGGGCGCTTTGAAGGAAACAGCATAAACTGGAGAGTAATGGAGTGACCTGTTTCAGAAAGGATGGGCAAGGATGGCCTCCCCAAGGAGGTGACATTGAAGCAAGAGAAGCAGCCACGCCAGGATGAACTAGGGAGCACTCCAGGCAGGAAAATCCAGGGGCGGGGTCCATTTGGGGAAGTGCTTGGGGGCGAGAGAGCTGGAAGAAGATGAGGTAGCTGGAGAAAGTGGGAAGGGGAGGGGGTCGGGCCAGCAGGCCACGCTGAGGGCTGCTGCGGGCTGCTGCGTAGCCACTGAAGGGCAGTGGGGGCCTGGAGGTTTTCAGCAAGGAGTCACACCCAGTTCTGTTCTTAGTTTTCTCTCCCTGATTGCTGGTGGATGTGGGAAGCAGGAGTGGCACCAGGGAGACCATGGAGGAGGCTGTTGCAGCCACCAGGCTGGAGACTTATCCCCAGTGAAGGCTCAGATTGAGTGGTGGGGCCGGAGCGGCTTCCCTTCACTGGGCTGGGAGCCATCTTTGGACCCTCTGAGAATGATATGATTAACTCATAACCTGAAGCCTGGCACTATTTTCTGCCCAGATGGTGGCATTGCCCCTCTGACCACCCCTCAGTCCCCGACTCCAGCCCCATGGCTCCTCTTACAGATACAGGTCCCCTCCCACCCCAGCCAGACAGGCTCTGACCAGGGCATGGCATAGATGGCATCCTGAGAACCCAGGAGTCTCAGGGCTGCCTTTGGCTGTCCACAGGTGACAAAGAAGAACCCAGCTCATCTCCCGCTGACCCAGGCCGCCCTGAAGGTCCTTGTCCGGAAAGCCAGTGAGGCCCAGCCTCCTACTGCGAGGACCCCATCTTCAAGTGGGGTGAGCTGGGGAGCTGGGGACCCAGGCCCCAACCTGGTGCGACAATGATCAAAGACCAGAGAGGGTTGGGGCCAGCCCTGTGGCATAGTGGTTAAGTTTGGTGCACTCTGCTTTGGCAGCCCAGGTTCGCAGGTTTGGATCCTGGGCATGGACCCATACCACTCGTCAGCCATGCCAAGGTGGCAACCCACATATAAGGGGAGGAAGATTGGCACAGATGTTAGCTCAGGGCTAATCTTCCTCAGGGGAAAAAATAAAAAAAAGACCACAGAGGGTAGAAGGGAGGGGCCTAGTCCCAGTGCCAGCACTTCCCTGCCCTGTGACCTTAGCACACGCACCTGCCTCCCGGGCCTCAGCTGCCCATCTTAGAGATTTGTGGGAGGACTTAACAAGGCCTGAGTGCGAAGCAGCCAACAGGGCCTGGCCCTTAATGGAGGTGTGCGGTAAGCAGCAGATCTTATTTCCCCTGATTTCTCCTTCCTCTCTTTGTCCTTTCACCAAATTAGGTTGACAGCGCTCTGGGAACTCTCCCTGTGACGAGTCCCCAGAGCACCCCTGTGCCAGCCAAAGTGACCAACAGGCTTGGAAAGCCCAAGGTTCCTGAGGTCCAGCGGGCCGTGGCCACTTCCTTGGGACGCCCCAAAGCCAAGGCCTCTGGGACTTCAGATGACAGTGAGGACAGCAGCAGCTGCTCTTCAGGGAGCAAGGAGGATGCTGAGGCGACCCAGAGGCTGGGTGAGGGTCCTGGGAGGAAACGTCTGGGTGCGCCTGGAGGAGGGGAGAGGCGGCCTGGTGGAGCCCTAGGCTCAGTCCTCCTACCCATGCAGTGACCTTGGCCTTAGGGTCCCCCTGTACAGCCCCATGAGGAAATTGGTCTGAATAACATCAGAGACCTCCTGACTCTGCTGTTTGACTGCCTTTTGATATCAGGCTCCTATAACTGACCCAAAATCTCAGGGCCGTACCCCACACACAAGAAAGCAGAGGAAGCATAAGTGAGGCCTCAGGAATGAGAACAAAAGGTTTTGGCCTTGAGGCGTCCCACCTGGAATGCTGTGAATAGCGGTTGACCTTGGAAAGGGGCACTGGGAGCAGATGAGCCTTGGGTGGGAGGGTGAGGCGCATCCAGATGGATCAGGCCATCCTGGGGGCCCTCCTGGAGGGCTCTGCCCTGCCCCAGCTGCCAGGGGCTACCTGGCATTCCCAACAGGCCCCCTCTGTTTCTCCAGTAGGTGCAGCCCTTTCCAGGAGGGAGACCTTGGTGGAGGAGACCACAGCAGAGTCCAGCGAGGAGGAGGCAGTGGCGCCTTCCCAGGTGACTGCAAGGGAGAGGGCCGGCGGCCTCAGGGGTTTAGGGGCAGGAGCCCTAGGCCCAGCTCCCACCCACCTGCCTCTTCCCGGGGCTCTGGGCGGGGTCCTGTCTGTGTGGAGCCAGGCTCTGTCCTTCTTGGAGGCCCCATGAGGAGTGGACTCTTAGAGTCTATAGAAAGGGCTTACCTTGATTTTGGGTGATTCCCAGATAAAAACTTTGTTTAAGGGGCTGGCCCCGTGGCCGAGTGGTTAAGTTCGCGCGCTCCACTGCAGGCGGCCCAGTGTTTCGTTAGTCTGAATCCTGGGCGCGGACATGGCACTGCTCATCAGACCACGCTGAGGCAGCGTCCCACATGCCACAACTAGAAGAACCCACAACGAAGAATACACAACTATGTACCGGGGGGCTTTGGGGAGAAAATGGAAAAAATAAAATCTTTAAAAAAAAAAAAAAAAAAAAAAACTTTGTTTAACAGATGGGATTTCTCTTAAGGTTGTCATCTGTACATGGCAAGTGCTAGTGATTTTCCATTTGCATTAGTAATAAGAAATTTCCTTTTTAAATGTGCCTGTCTAAAATACGTGTTAAATTAAAATAGTGCAGGACGTACACATGGGAGGCTGCTGTGCCTGGTCTTAGGGGTCTAGCTGGTTTCCTCACACAGGCCATGCCGTCAGGGCCTGGGTGGTGCAGGGTCCCGGCCTCTTTCACACTGGGTTTCTTCAGTCTCTCCTCTCAGGTTATGCAACCCCTGGGCTGACTCCCGCCAATTCCCAGGCTTCAAAGGCCACTCCCAGGCCAGACCCCAAACCCTCAGTTTCCTCTACTCCGGCTACCAAAGATGCCCTAGACGGCAAGCGGGAAGTGGAGCCCCAACAACCAGCTGCCACCATGTCCCCTCAAACAGGTGAGTTGAGGGCCCCAGGGAAGGACAACAGCAGGGTGTGGAGGGACAAGGCAGTGGGCCCTTTCTTTCCCTCCCTCAGGAACAGTTCCGCCAACATGGTCCTGTCTGTCACCAGGGCCTCTCCGAGTGAGGCCTGGTACCCCTACGTCAGACCTGGAGGTGCTCATCAAAGTGTAGGGGGCGGAGGCCGCCCTGTGGCCGAGTGGTTAAGTTCACACACTCCGCTTCGGCGGCCCAGGGTTTTGCCAGTTCAGATCCTGGGCACGAACCTAGCGCTGCTCATCAAGCCATGCTGAGGTGGCATCCTACATAACAGAGCTAGAAGGACCTACAACTAGAATATACAACTATGTACTGAGGGGCTTTGGAGAATAAGAAGAAAAAAAAAAGTGCAGGGGGGCCCACGCCCAAGTGTCTGGCTCCCGTGGTCTGGGACAGCCTGGAATTCAGGTTATCCAGCCCTATGAGATGCTAGCATACCTGGTAGGGTGACCCCTGCCTTAGAGGAGGTGCACCTTGACTTGTGGAGTAGGCCTTGGCTCTCTCTAGCTGTATCTGTTAACTTTTCTCCTAACAAATGGGATGGTATGGGGCGTAGGAACTCAGGGGAGCTCAGACAAAAGGCAGGAGCCACATTTGGAAAAGTCTTCATTACATGGCCAAGACCCAAGGCAATGGACTGACTTACTCTAAAGCCTCAGACAAGCCCCTGGCCACTCTGGGCCCTGTGTCTTAACCATACAGGGCAGGGGTTGGTGCATCCAGTTGGTGTCGAGGCATAACACACATAGAAAATAGTCACATGGTATGTGGAGGGCAGACTTGAGTGTTCAGATCACCTGGCCTGGGGCATCAGCCATCTCTGACTCCACCAGCACGAAGGGACAGGTATCTCAGATGGGCATACCTGGGACAGCTCTCAGGGTCTCCCAGCCTTGGTGTTCTGGGGTGTTTGTAGACAGGAAGTAGGGAAGTGGGCTGCGAGGAAAGAGGTTGCCAAGGCAAATGGCACCTCCTCAGCTTCGCTCTCCAGCTGGCTTCTGCCCTTGCACGAAGCACCAAAGGGCTCACCTGGGCCTCCCTCTGTCCTGGGGACCCCCCTGCCCAGCCTGCCCTGCCTACCTCCCTCAGCTCGCCAGAGCTGCTTCAGACCCCACCCTGGGGCCCGCTGCACGCTGCAGGGGACAGTCTCCAGCCTCGCGACATGGAGCAGGGCCAAGCCCCTGGGCACCTTTCAGAGCCCAGCGTGTAGGAGCTCTTGTGCCTGTGAGGCCCAGAATGGAGGGGAGACCTGCCAAGTCACCTGGGAAGTTAGGGGCAGCCTTGGGACAGGTGCTGATGCCCCCCCACTCAGTGCTTAGGCTTTAGCTGCACTTGCCCGGCGCGGGTCAGCAGGGAGTTGCGGCTCGCTATCTTTCCCGGTGCTCTCTTTGTGAGAGGCGGGTGCGGCAGGGAGACGTTTTGAGGGGGCTGTGGAAGGTTTTTTCACACGTGTAGTCAGCACACAATTATCAAAGGAGAGCAGAGGCGTGGAGAATTCTAAACAAAGGCTGCACCAGAAGTCCCTCTGGCAGGCAGTAAACCTGCTTAGTCAGCCGCCACGTGCGTATGCACCGCACCCATCACCCCAAACCGCCTGGACCCCTTACCGGAGGGCCGTGGGCCCACTGTGAGTAGACGGGCATGAGTTGAATGGCTGTGTGGCTTTCGCTTTTATTATGAATCTATGATTTAGAATGGGGGACCTCACTGTCTATCTAACCCCTCATTTTGCAAACAGGGAAACTGAGGCCATGGGAGGAACAAGGTCACCTAGCAAGTTGGTGGTAGTTAGACCTAGAACTCAGGCCTCTGAGCTCCTTTCTAGACAACACCATCTCCCTCCTTTCTGACCTTTCATTTCGTTGGTAGATTTCAGGCCCTTTCATTAACATTCTGAGTCATTTTCTATCCCCAACCTGAACTTGAGTTCTTAATGTGAGGAGACAGAAGAGCTCTAAGTTAGAAGCTGGCAGAAGGGTGTGATTCAGAGACCCAGTGGGAGCAGAGTGACCCCTGGGCCTCGCTTCCCCCAGATGTACCATTGTCAGAGGAGGTCAGTTCTATCCCTGGACCCCCTTGGCTCTTATCCCACAAGAGGTCTGTTTCCCGACTCTCCGGGATCCGTGACCCCAAGTCCTCTCTCTGCAGGCAGAAGAGACCCTGGCACCACACCTCAGAAGCCCAGGAAGGGGGCTGGGAGCCCCCAAGCCTCAACGCTGGCACTGCAGAGCGACATCACTCGGCGCCTCCTGAGCGAACCCTGGCCCCTGAGCGAGGCCCAGGTCCAGGCGTCGGTGGTGAAGGTCCTGACAGAGCTCCTGGAGCAGGAAAGGAAGAAGGCCGTGGATGCCGCCAAGGAGAGCAGCAGGAAGGGCCGGGCGGGTCGCAAGCGGAAGCTGTCGGAAGACCAGCCGGCTGCCAGGACCCCCAAGAGCAAGAAGAAGAAGCAGCTCGCGGCCGGGGAGGTTGGGGAGGGTGCTGTTTCCCCAGAAAAGGGCCCCAGGACTCTCAAGGGGAAATCCAAGAAAGACAGAGCAAGTGGTGACATCAAGAAGAAGGAGAAGGAGTCTCTTGGCCAAGGGGCCAAGGAGAAGCCAGAAGGGGAGCCGGCGATGGTGTCAATTGTGGGTGAAGACCCAGGCAACCCAAAGAGCAAGAAGGAGAAGAAGAAAACTGACAAGAGTAAGTGGCCGGCTGCAGCTGGAGTGCACCTGGACAGCCCTCGGCCAGCACAGAAGGGAGAGGCTGAGCAGTGGGCTGTGCGGGCCGTGGGGGCCAGAGCCAGGTCCTAGAGCACCAGGGCCTGCAGGCCGGGGAGACGCCTGTGGCTCAGGGCGTGGCCTCCCCTGGAGCCCAGAGTTCACTCACAGCGGCCAGCAGGCACAGCCACTTCTGCTTCAGGCTTCACGGGGGTTCGAGCCCCCGGATGGCAGTTTCTCCTCAGAGGTGATAGCGGCCCCTCCCTGAGCTCTGTGCTAGACTCTGCGTGCAGGGGCGCCTCATCTCACCCTCACACCAGCCCTTGACAATAGGTGATATTTTCTTCCCATTTTACACATAGAAAGTGTCTTTTTTAAATAAATGTGTGGAAGTTTTAAAAAGTGAGTTAAAGAAAAATAGTAATCGTCCAGGTGGTCCACCGACAGGGCAGGAGTCATGAGGCTGGCCCTGGGGGCTCTCAGACCAGCGTGGGTGGTCACAGGCATGTGGGCCTGTGTTTTGATGGCTCCCCAGGGTGTGGGGCAAGCTGGAGTCCTGGCTTCAGAAGGAGTGAGTTCTAGTTCCTCTCCAGGGGGAGACCTGGCTGTGTGTCTTCCAACTTTGACCCCAATGCTTAAGATTAAAACGTCGTGTCTAAGAAGTTTACTTTCTTTCCTTAGGAAAAAAAGACAAGGAAAAGAAGGAAAAGAAGAAGAAAGCAAAGAAGGCCTCCACCAAAGCTCCTGACTCACTAATCCAGAAGAAAAGGAAGAAAAAGGTAGAGTGAGTGCCTGAGGGGTCACTCGCCAGAAGAGGGGCCCAGACCCTGTCCCCAGGGTGACTGTGATCAGCCCCATCCTGTGCGTGTCAGGGTACAGGGCAGGGTGAGACAGGCCTGGTCCCTGTGCCGTTTCCATTCTTGGGGTCCAGTGCAGGGGGCTTATGAGTTGTGACACGAGAGAAGAGCCAGGGGGATGTGCGCCCTGAGGGGGGACAAGATCTGAGCGTGTGGAAGCCATGGAAGCGACCCTGTCTTGTCTGTGAGCTAGAAGGATGTTCTCGGGATGGGTGAAGAAAGGAGAGATCCCCAAGGGGCAGGGAGGCTGTTGCGGGTTTCCAGGTGAGAGGAGATACTCCCTGGGATGTGTGTGCCCCGACAGCAGGGTATCCCCACCGCAGAAACACACACCTGTGTGCTTCACGGGTGACAGCCTGAAGAGGGAGCCTCAGCACCTTATCCAGAAGCAGTTCTCACTGTGGCCAGCAGGGCCTCGGCTGTGTTCAGAAAAGCTGAACATCTCTTGCTGCAAAGTCCTGGGCTCCTTCCTTGAGGGCACACAGGACACCGTCCCTGCCGTAGGGGGTGTCTACCCAATATCTGTTCTGGGGGAGCCGTGAATCCTCAGGAGGGAACCGTCACATCCCCTCCTGGTGGGGGCAGCATGGGTGGGGAGGTGCTTCAAGTACAAGAGCCTCTCACACTTCTCTCCTCACAGAAGAAGGCGGCAGAGCAGACTGTCTGAGGGGCACAAAGCGGCAGGTACGCTTCCTGGCCCGGGAACCCCTGCTGACCATCCTCTCCCGGGCGAGGGTGGGAGGGCAGCTCCAGCATCTGCTGTGGTCCCAGGGAGCCAGGCAGGGCCTGGTAGGTAGGCCCCAAGGGGAAGGGGAGGCTGGAGAAAGAGGTTCCGTTCCTCGAGGTCTGGGGGTGATGGCGGGAGCCAGAGCTGCAGAAGTAGAAGGATCCAGGACAGTGATGGCAGTGGCTGACCCTGAGCACCGGGTGCACGTGCTGCCCGTCCTTAGGGAGGTGGGACTGGGCTAGTCCTCCTTGTAGATGAGGATAAGGCTTGAGGTCGGGTACAGCTCTGTCTCCCCCACAGCTTAGTTCCTTTTCCTTATGATTTTGTCCCTTGAGGACATTTCCTATGGGGAGAAGAGGGTTTGCTCCAAACAAGCCATCCCCATGGACCTGTGCCTCCTGGGTGGGGTAAAGGGTTAGGTGGCCCGCCTGCCCCCAGCCTCCTGTAACTGGGGCAGCGCCACCGCCCGGCTGCTGTGAGGGCTAGAGGAAGTGAAGCGCTAGAGCTCGCAGCCCGGTTCCTGGGACATGGACAGTGCTCGGAAGTGTCCGCTGTGGGTGGTTAATGCCCTCCCCTGCCTCAGAGATGCCAGCTTATGAGTTTATTTTATTCTCTTTGATCGGGAAATCTTACGTCGGGCTGTGTTTCCTTCCCCCAGGGATTTCTCAGACAAGCAGTGACCAGCCCCACGCCTCTGCCCACCATGGGTTGGAACTGAATTTGTGACTTCCCCTCCCTCTCCAGAAGAAGACAGCTAGCCACACTGTCCGCTCTGGCTGAGCCAGTGAGCCCTGCAGAGAGGCTGGTGCCGGGAGGAGGAAGTGCCCCCCGCTCCCGTGACCTGCACTCACTGACGCCGCGCCTGACCCCCTCGCGACACACAACGCTTCGTATAGATGTGTACAGTATATATATATTTTTTTAAGTGATCTGCCCCTCGCCCCTCCAGCCCAACCTGCCCCCTCAGCCCCCTCCGGACTTTCCACCTGTCTGGCCTGCAGACCCAGCGAGGCCCAGCCTGTGGCTCCTTCCATGTCTTTGGTCTCCAGCTCCTGCTGAGGCCTTATCCTCCGTTTGTGAGTTCTTCCCCATTTTGTTTGTGTTTTTCTTTTTTTGTAAGAACTCAGAAAATAAAAGACTTGAAGGAAAGGTACAAGTTCCTGGTACACTGGGGCAAACGTTTTGCAGTTGACTTATTCTTGGAAGGGAGAGTCTGGCTGATAGTCGGAGCAGAACAAACATCACTCAGGATTTGTTCTTGACTGCGTATCGAGGCTGTGGACACCATAGGGAGTGGGACAGTTTGCCAGAGAAGGAGACTCTGAAGTGCCCAGGGTGCTGAATTGGGGTGGGGAAGGCTTCCTGGAGGAGGTGGCATCTAAGCTAAGGGGGAGCTCAAGCATGGTCATGGTTGGTTTCCAGATGCTGGGGTAGGCCAGGCAAGAAATGGAAGGAGGCTTTCCGAGCCCCCTTTTGAAGTTAGGCCTGAGCTAGGGCAGGCCCTCTTGAGGTACCTGGTGGAGAATAGCTGTGGCAGGCACAGTAGAAGCAGGAAAACCAGTTAGGACTGAGTTGCCCTCATGTCCGGGTAACAAAGGGGCTGTGATGATGAAGAGAAGTGGACAAACTTGAAGATGTGTCAGGGTGAAGTCTAGGGCCGTGGTGATAGCCAGCAGTCAGAGGCCCAGAGCCATGAAGAGCACCAGAGGCCGTGGAGATCCCCTCCGAGGCTGTTAGCCTTCTGCTAGAGACAGCAGGAGGCCGTGTGGAGAGAGCGCTGGGCTGGAGGGCTGGAGACCCAGCTTTGCACCCGGCCCTGCCCTCCTCCTGGGGAGCCTCGCTCTCCCGTAAGCGTTGGTCTACAAGAGGCTGCAGGGTAGTGTTCTCTTGGGCTTCGTTGACCCACAGTAAGTCTTTATACTTAGAAATGGAGCACGATTTCACTGAACTTCTTCACTCTGGGCTCCTCTTAAAGTCAAGAAGCCTGCCAGCAGGGGCCTCTGCTCCATCCTGACAACAGCCGGCTGGGCCCCTGTGTCGTTGCTGTTGGTCGTCATGCTTGTACTGTTCTTAGGAGAGGTGGAAATGGGGACGTGGGACAATGGAAGCTGGACCCAGAGGAGCTTGAGCTTAAAAAACTATGGGCAAGAGCCTATTTCTTTTTGAAAGTAACCAGTGTTCCTCTGTGTTAAATGTGGAAATCAAGTGTGTCTGTGTCTGAAGTCTACAAGCCCCGCAGCCCGGTCCCCCAGGCGTCTGTGTTTGGGTTCCCTGGACTGCATTCTCCCACCCAGAGCACTGGGTTCAAGGTCTTCAGTTACCTCCTTGGGGTAAATGACCCAGATCCCAACAGAACAGCCAGGAGCCAGAAATGGTCTACTTACTACCTTTTATTCTTACAGGAGCCGCCACCCTAGGGGCTGGTGACAAGCTTGCTGAGCAGAGGGAACTAGGGGTTGGCGGAGAGTGAGGAGGGGTTGTGGGTGGAGAGGCTGGTTCTTCCTGGCCGAGTGATGCTGGGGACAGAAAGGGTGGCTCATCCCCCTAGTTAAACAGGCTGGAATGCTGAGGCCAAAAGCCAGAGGGGAGGGAGAGCAAATGTGTCGGACTTGGGGGAGCGTCGCCCCCTCTCCCTGCACCTGCCTGCCTCGTCCAGGGGCCTAGATCTTGGAGCTCCATGCTAGCGGCTGCTGTGGCGTCAGAAATGGGGGTCAGCCCAGGTCTTGGCCCACCTCCTTGGGTGTGGTGTCCCTGCTGATGGGCAGTGTTGGGGACCCTGCGTTGTTAATCTGTGCTGTTCTGAGGTGATTTCTCGTCTCAGGATGATGGAGAGCCAGGCACCAGAGTCTCAGGGAATGAGGTGCAGGGTGGGTGACGGCAGGTGGAGGAGGTTGGGTGTAAGGGAAGGAGGGGACCTAGGGTTGGGGGACAGAAGGGCACAAGGGAGTTGCGGCCATGCAGGGCTGGCTGGGTGCTGGCGGCTGCGTCTGCTGTTCTCATAGGATGACTACGGAGAGACATGCAGCAGGTTACGGTTGGGGTTGCCCTATGTCCCTACCCCTTCCCAGCATCCTGGGGCCTCAGAGGACTCCCCACCCTCCACTGCCGCCTGCTCGGGTGCAAGTATTGACCATCATATAGCCCCCCACAACCCCCAGTCCTCATCTATGAAACAGATGACCCAGGGAGGCTGGAGAATGGCCCGGGGTCATGCTGCGCTGGCCATCCACCCATGAGGGAGTCAGCCCCTCTAGGGATGAGCTGCTGGGGATCAGTCTCCCCGCAGGGGCCCTTACCTTGGCTGAGATCCTACTTGGCCATGCCCACCCCAGACGACAGATCCTCGATTTCCAGTGGTTCTGCAAAGGAGCAGCAAATCCATTTGTTACTCACCATCCAGCCTACCGCACCCACTGGCAAGGGGCCTGGGGCTAGTTCTTTCCAACCTAGCCACAGGCCTAGTGCCTGCCAGAGCAGGTGCCAAATCAAATGGAAAGACGCTTGCTGGGTGGTGGCTGAAGTATGGGGAAGTGAGTGAGCAAGGCCAAGGAAGCAGTTGATGAGATGAGCAGGGTGGATCTGTAGCGCTCCTGGAGGCATGAGTGGATGGGGCACGGATGGTGCAAATCACCGTGAAAGGATCGAAGGGTAAATAAGTAGATGAGCGTGGATGTAAGGGGAGAAATGACAGATGGACAAACAGATGAAGAATGCGCAGGTAGGTGGAGGGATAAAGGGGGGGTCACATGGCAGAGTGGCTGCCCCCTGGGAGCTGCCCCCTCGAATGTCCTGGTCCCAAGTGCCCCAGGAGGGATCTTACTGCCCCTCGGCCTTCCTGCTCCTTCCTGCTCCTCCGATGCTCCCTGGCACGGGGCCACTGCTTACCACTGCAGTTGTGGTGCCCGCGGCTCCTGGTGTGGGGGACCTCGGTGCCGTTGGGGAAGACGCACCAGCAGTAGCCGGTGCTCCCATAGCACTGGAGCGGCATATAGTTGCCGTTCTCGTCGCACTTGGGCTTGAACACGCCCGGGTGGATGGCAGGGATGCGGCTGACCTCTTCCTGGCACTTGGTCAGTACTGAAGCGACAGGCACGGCGAACACAGTGAGTGAGCGGGCTCTGGGCCCGGGACTCAGCAGAACCAGAGATCCACATACCAATGCTTTGGGTCCAATACCTTCTGCCCAAGTGACTGTACTCTCGCTCTACCTATTGCACAGATAGGGAAACTGAGGTCTGGACCAACAGGGTCCAAGATCAAAGAGGAAGGGAAGGGCTGTGTGGCTAATTCGTCTCAGAGTTTGCTGATTTCTTCTGATACTCAATGCCTATTAAAGGTTGGAATTGCACCTATGATTCTGATTTCTAGGGAAAAGCAATGGACACCTTGGTAAGTCTGAGCTTCTGTTACTGGGGGTAGCCAAGTAGAAATGGGGGTTTGTTTTGGGATGCTGTAGAGGGGATTCAAACATCAGCTGGGAGTCGGTGGAGATAGCATCCAAGGTGCCTTCTATGAATCTGTGATAGAAAAGTCAGGCCCATGGCGGGGTGGGCCGTTGATCTGCCATCTCTGAACCCAAAGCTTAGAGGGCAGAGACTTGTCCAAAGTTGCACAGCACATCAGACAGCACCAGGAGGACACGGCGCTCTTAAAGGCTTTAGGGCTGAAAATCCTGGTCTACACTGTCCACCAGATGGAACAACTCCAAGGCCCCCTTGTCTGGCACCCACTGACTGTGTGACCTCGAGGAGGTCTCTCTGAACCCAGCCCCCTCGCTGGAATCCGTGGAGTGCAGTGCAGGGCGGGGAAGGCCATTGTGATGACTCCTGGGGTGTGACGGGTGGGTTTTGCTCCAGTCCACTTGTGCAGTGCGATCCTCCATAAGGGAGGTCACCTCCTGCAGGGATGCCTCTGCCCTATGGGGCCTCAGACAGGATGGGGCTGAGGGGCAGCCGAGCCCAGAAGGAACAGGTGGGAAAGACAGGAGTGAGCGGTGAGCGTGGCTGGAGAGTCCAGTGCTTGGATGGGGAAGTGCCCCGGGCCCCAACCTGTGCAGCTCCACAGGAGCCCTGAGGGAGCTCCCAGAGCCGGCACCCACGCCCACTCCCTGTACCTTTTGTCGGACCCTGAGTGGGCTTCTCCTCCAGCGAGTTCCTGCTCATTTCAAACAAGAGCCACTGATGCATCCAGTTCTCAAAGACCTAATGGGGATAGAGGCAGGGGGTCAGGCTCAATAGCCCTCTGCAACCCTGCCTGGCTTTGCTCCTGGGGACAGAGACGTGGAGGGCCGGACAGGGTCCCAACACCCCAGAGGCCAGTACCGCCTGGCTCCCCTTAGAGACCCACGGGGCTCGGTCGAGCTGGCTCCTCAACTCTAAGCACTCCGTGTCTGTGGCTGTGTAAGTGCTGGTCAGCCTCCTCCAGCTTTGGGAGGACGGCCTCCCTGGGCCACGCCTCACCCCACCCCTTCCCGGCCCTGCTTTGGACGTCAGGAAAGAGAGAGCGTGAGTGCGGGAAACCCGCCGACCTTCCAGTCCAGGCCATCCATGGTGCTCTTGAGGTGCTTCAGGTTCTCTTGGAAGCTCCCCTTCAGCTGTGGGTACACTTTCAGGGGGTCGGCCCTCTGCAGGGTAGCAAGGCAAGAAGGAAGGTTCAAGAGAGTTCCCTAGCAGGCAACGTGAGATGTGCGGCCCATGTTCCCCTCGTCCTCCATTCTGAAGGGTGGGACCAAGCTGCACCAAGCTTGGACCGTGGACCTCAGCCATGACGGAGC
>NC_060273.1:69039834-69056949 GCF_021613505.1 Equus quagga | reverse complement strand
CTCGCGCTCTGGTCGCGAACCCCCACCTCGCGCTCTGGTCGCGAACCCCCACCTCGCGCTCTGGTCCCGGCCCCGCCCTCGCGCTCTGGTCCCGCCCCTCCCGTCCTAGCGCTCTGGTCGCGAGCCGCCCCTGGCGGTCTGGTCCCGGCCCCGCCCTCGCGCTCTGGTCCCGCCCCTCCCTTGCGCAATGGCCTCGCCCCCGCCAGCTAAGCTCCGCCCCTCTCC
This sequence comes from Equus quagga, assembly GCF_021613505.1. Classification (NCBI taxonomy): domain Eukaryota; kingdom Metazoa; phylum Chordata; class Mammalia; order Perissodactyla; family Equidae; genus Equus; species Equus quagga. Next base: position 69,056,724 of record NC_060273.1, on the reverse strand, counting down.
GCTTCCGGCTCCGCCTTCGCCCCTCAGAAGGCGGGGCTTGACGCCCACTCTGGGAGGGAGGGGCTCAAGGAGGAACCTCTTCGGGGCGGAGTCGGGAGAGAGCTATCCAATTCCAGGGCTTGAAATCGCTGATTCCCGAGTGGGCGGAGCGAACCTAGAAGTGGCGGCGCTCAGCTTTGCATAGCAATGCACAGCTTTGCATAACCAATACAAGCAGGCATTTAAAGACGACAACGCTGTCACAGACCTAGCAGTTAACCAGGCGCGGACCCACCTTTTGCAATGAGACCCTCGATGCAGGCTCCGTTCCTGATCGCCCTGGGCTTGCTTCTTGCCGGCCCTGCTGCTCCTGTAAGCGTCCTCTCAGAACGGGTGAGCTCCCGCTCCTTTAGAAGGCTGCTTCCAGCATCTCTGCCCAGCTAGGGGTGTTTGGGTTCCGGGGGGACTATGGGGTGACTCCACTCTCTAGAATTGCTTCTCTCCAGCAGGGTCGCCCCAGATCACTAGTTGTGGGTCTTTTTCTCTCTCCGGGTTTCGGTTTCCCCGGCTGCACAGTGAGGATGGGCTACGAGGCCTTGCTGTGCTCCTGACTTGTTTGGAAATGTTAATATCACCCTTGTCTGTACTCTCCTGTGCTCTTTCCAAACGTCTGAGTGAAATTTTGCAGAACTGCAAGACTAAGGCACAGCTCCCAGGCCCAGAGACTCAGCCCTGTTTACCTGCCCTCCTTTACCCGCCAGGAAAAGGCCTAGCCCCCATGCCTTCCCCTTCTGTAGTGTTCTGCTTGTCCTGGAGGGTGGGTGGGTTTGAGAGGCCCTCTAGGCCAGAAGGTCCAGACTTGTTCCTCTGGCGACAAAGATCCGGCCCTGCTCCTGGTTGTAAGCCGAAGAGAGGCTCCAGCCTCCGAGCTTCCCCATTCACTTCTCACTCACCCGGTGCTCCAGGCCCTTGGGAAAGGGAAGTTCTGTCATTCAGAGACCTACAGAAGCCTAGTTCCACTGCCTCTTTGCTGCAGAGCTGTGGCAGCAAAGAGCCCCAGCCTAGATCCCTTCCTCTAACCACCTTGGAAATATTTGTCTGAGAGCACTTAACATGTGGTGTAGGGGAAAGTGGGATAGAACTGAGAGCTGAGAGGCTTGGCTTCTGATCCCTGCTCTGTCTCTAATCCACGGGCATGGCATTTGGGCTCCTTGAACCTTGGTCTCCTCATCTGTAAAATGGGTGTGATGAGGCCAGCTGCCTTTCTCAGATGGTGTTGGGTGAAGGGAAATGCTTTCATGGATGGAAATGCTCTAAAATCTTAAAGTGATATAAGGCAGTGGGCTCAGCCTCACTTTGCCTCAGGGGCGAGGAGTCCGTTTTGCATGTTGAATGAAGGAGCAAGGACCTCTTGGCCTTCTTTGCCCAGAGGATTAGTTTGTCCCTGAGTGTAGGTTGAGAATGTTTCTCTTGGCTCCAGGTCTGACCGCTATAAGGTGGAGTCTGCCTAAGGCTCCAGCTTGCCCTCCATCCCCATTCTATATGTCAGCTCTGGGTGCCATCCCAGACCAGAGGGTCTTAAGATCGACAGTTTTGGAGAGACCTTGAGACGTCATAGAGTTCACCCACCTCACTCAGACCCACAGAGGACAGGGGACTCAACCAAGATTACACAACTAGTGGCTCCTTGGATCCTCATCTGCTATCTTCCAAATCTTCTCTGGGTTCACAGCTCATGTGATTCAGAGCCCTGACCTTGAGGCCATGTGCCAGATAAAGGCTGTAGGCTGATAGTGGTTGAGCCTTGAGTTCTTGTTCCTTTTCTAGTGTTAACTGATCTCGTGATGCTGGGTTGTTAGATAGTGGGAGAATGTCTAGCCCTGTGCTGGGCATGCAGTAGGTGCTAAATAGACCCTGTGATACTGTATAATGACTGCCATTTATTGTGCACATACTATGTGCTGTGTGATGAGCCGTGTGCTCTTTTTCCTAATAAACTTTTTTTGGGGAGTAATTTTAGATGTACAGAAAAGTTGCAAAGATAGTACAGAGTTCTCATATACTCCTCACCCAGTTTCCCCTGATATTACCTTATATTATCCCCTGATATTTCCCTTTATATTACCACGGTACACTGGTCAAAACTGAGAAACCAGCATTGGCACGTGACCATTAACTATACACTAGACTTTATTGGGATTTTACCAGTTTTCCCATAAATGTCCTCTTTCTGTTTCAGGATCCAACCCAGGGCACCAGGTTGCATTTGTTGTCATGTCTTCTCAGCCTCCTCTGGTCTCTGACAGTTTCTCAGTCTTGTGTTTTCGTGGGGCTGACAGTCTTGAGGAGTTGTGACCTCTGCTTTCTGTACACAAACTTCTCACTCTCCCAGTAGCCCTGAGAGAAGATAGAATTATGCCCATTTAATAGATGGGGAGATTGAACCTCAAGAGGGGATGACCTACCCAGGGTCTCAGCTAGTGAGGGTAGCTGAAGTGTGATTTTAGCCTGGCTCTGTGATAAATAGTCTGCTTCCAGAGCTGTGCCTTCTCCCTCTGCCATTTGTCACCCCTTCCCACAGGTTGGCCTCTCCTGGGGATGGCAAATATCTGGTGCCAGGCCTGGCCCTGTGGACATTGCTAATCTATCATGCCTTCTTTTCCAAATGAGGCTGGACTCAGCTGAGCATTCATCACCACAGGCGCTTCTAGTCAGGACACCTATTTGTTGGGAAACTGCCTGCTTATGTCTCCCCCAGGGCCTGGGGGAAGGGGCAGCTTAGGAGAGGGAAAGGAATTCTTCAGCTTCAAGAGGGCACTCTGGACACCAGCCCCAGCCTGGAATCAGTCCTCAGGTGAATGAGGCTGCCTTAGAATCTGTGAAAGCAGCCCCAAGATGTGGCTAATCTCCTATCTTCCCTCCAGCCCAACTCCTAGTTCCAGGCATTCTTTCATTTGATGGTGGCCTCCCTTCCAGGCTTGTCCCTTTCCAGTCCGTTCTCAACCCTAAAACAGCATGGCACTCTCCTGCAATGGGGGTCCCCTGCACCTATCGAAAATCCAGCCTCCTGATTATGACCGGTGTGGTCCTGTGTTAAATGACCCTGCCACCCCTCCAGCCTCGTCTGGGTCCCTCGTCCACTACATCTAGCCCACTGGCCTTCTTGCAGTGCTCAGAGCAGCTAAGCTTCTTTCTACCCAGGGCCGCTGCCCATGTTCCCTCTGCCTGAACATTCTTTTTGTCTCTGTACTCCTCATCCTGCAGGAGTCCAGCTTTAGTATCACTTCCTCACCACCCTAATTAAGTAAGTTCTTACTCTCAACACATCCTTCTGTTCGTTTCCTTTATGGCACTCTGAAATCGTAGTGGATAATATTTACCTGCATTGGACTGTAAGCTCCTCAAGGCAGGGCAGGAACATTTCTAATTGTTTACCACTGTTAACACAGCACTTAGCCGAGAGCCTGAGAGCATTGCTCCATGCATATTTGGGGAATGACTGTTGAAGGAAACATTTATGGGCTGGCACCTACCTTGTGTAAGGGGCTGTGGGGAATTCGGGATGAATCAGACCCGGTCCTGCCTTCATTAGTTGTGGCACAATGACTCATTCCAAGGGATGGAAACCCATTCCAAGAAGCTCAAGTAAAGGGAAGTTTATTCCAGATATACAAGGACCCTCATGGAACTAATGGCAGGAAGTGGAGACTGGGATGTCTAGCGACTGTCATTTAGTGAGCCAGCTCATGCTTTGGGCCCGGCATTGTGTTATGAGCTTTACATACATGCTATCATCCTTGCGACAACCCTGAGAGGAAAGTATAAATGCCTATGCTTAAAATAAGTGGACATTGGGGCGTTAGGGGGGAACTGGCCTATTGAATCACGTGATGTGGTGGCTGAACTATGATTTCAAACCACGTCTATTAACTAAAGCCTTGATTTACCCCATATCTCGCTCCAAAGCCGTGCCCTTCACTGCCACTCTGTAGTACCTATTTAGTTAGCTGTCATGGTGGTGGGGACAATTCCATCTGTTCTCTTTTCCATTGACCAGCAAGCCCTTAGTTCTTGTCCCTTCCGGAACTTTGGCTTGGTTATGGATCACAGGTGTAGGTGTTCTGGCCCCATCCCAAGGGTTAAGACTCGATGACGGCGCGAAGCCTGAAGGCCTCTGAGTGATTTTCCTCCATCTCAATTCCCAAATTGGAGGCAGAGAGAATCTGTCAGTCTAACTTGGGTTAGGTGTTCCCTTTTGGCCCAGTTGGCTGTGTTGGTGACTAGGGGTTGGCTTGAGGGTGTGGACTGGCAGGTTTTCCCTCTAAGATGGGATGTGCATGGTGGAAGTGCTGAAAATCTCTGTGGGTGGCCTGCAGGGGACTGGGAAAGGTGTGAGTGGGTGGGCAGAGAGTGCAAGATGTGGAAAGTGCTAAAGATCATAGACAAGAAGACAGGGTTCCCTGGGAGCAGGGTGTTAGTGGTCACGTGGAGTTGGACAAGATGGTGGAATCAGGAGACCTCCTGGGGGATGTGGAGGATGAAGAGGAGAAGTGGCACAGTGGAAGGGAGGAGGGTGACTCAGCTGGGGGCAGGGTATGAGCAGTGGGATGGGAGTAGGAACGCACTGGTCAGGATTGGGGAAGTTTGTTCACTGGGATTGTTCATCAACAAGTGGCCCACTGGGGATCTTTTCATGTGTGTCTTATTCTCTCCCTGGGTTAATTGCACGCCCATGTGGGTGAGGTTTTGGGTACTGTTGTGTTTCCCACTGTGTTTTGTGTTTCTTATTGTTCCTGGCCCTATAATGGGCATGGGGGTGTGATGTGAATGAGGTCTTGGGCCTAAGCTGCAAAGGTGAATCCTCCAAGGGCTTCCTTCCTTCTAAGGAGAAAAGACTGGCTGGAGCGGAGTGGGGAGCAGGAGGTGGGAGATCAGAGAAGGTAGCTACCAAAGGTGGGTACGGTGAGTCTCCCGTTTGAAAGTTCAAGCTCTGTTACATTGTGCTTTATAGTTTATGGCACACTTTTGGGAGATGTGTCTTTTGAGTCTTTTAGTTTAATCTTGGCTATGAAACGGGTAGGACAAGTCTTATCCCAGGTTTACAAATGTGGAGTTGCAGAGGAAGCTCAGAGAGGGGAGGTACCTCGCCCACTGTCGCTCCATCAGTAGCCTGTTCTGTTGATTCTTCCAACCTGCAAGCATTCCTTTTGTCAACTTTTGTTTTCTTTTATTGTTGCTGCCTGATTGTCCCTGGCCATCCAGCTCCGTAGCTTTTCCTGGGATAACTGTGATGAGGGGAAGGACCCTATGGTGCTCAAAAGCCTGACTCTGGAACCTGACCCCATTGCCGTTCCTGGGAACGTGACTGTCAGTGCCGAGGTGAAGACCACTGTCGCCCTCTCTGCTCCTCAGAAGGTGAGCCTGGGAGTGGGTGGGAACGGGGAGGTGCTGGAGGGAAGGTGCCATGGGCCAGCTAGCAGGGACCCTGAGGGATTCATGCTCAGGGAACTGTGAATAGTTTAGGAATCCTGCAAGCCCAGAGCAGCAAAGGATGCATCGATTCCTAGACTGTCTGACAATGCCAGTTGGGCAATTTGGTTTTGGTGTTGCTATTGTTGTTAATTATAAAGCAGACACATCACTTGGCAGATAACACGTAGTAACTTTAGAAAATGCAAATCACTGGGGCCGGCCTGGTAGTGCAGCGGTTAAGTGCGCATGTTCCGCTTCGGCGGCCCAGAGTTCGCCAGTTCTGATCCCGGGTGTGGACATGGCACCGCTTGGCAAGCCATGCTGTGGCAGGCGTCCCACATATAAAATAGAGGAAGATGGGTGAGGATGTTAGCTCAGGGCCAGTCTTCCTCAGCAAAAAGAGGAGGATTGGCAGCAGATGTTAGCTCAGGGCTAATCTTAAAAAAGAAAAGAAAATGCAAATAGTCAAAAAGGGAGAAAAAAATAAAAGAAATCCCCTGAAATCTCACTACTTAGTGATAAGGGATAAACACTTGTAACGTATTGTAGGCTAGTCTGTGGAACTTTCCCCATACAATCACATGTAACATACATATTAATTTTGAATGGTTGTATATGAAAAGAAACAGTGCTCCTTGTAACTGTCCTCCTGCGATCCAACTTCTCATGACGTAGTCATTGTTAGCTATTTGTGTATCCTGTCAGAATGTTTTCTACATTTGTAAATATATGTACATTTATACTAATGGGATTCTATGACATGTGCTATTAAACTTGCGTTTTTTTTTTATCACACTGTATTGCATGTAGCTGCATACCTCCTCTGAGGGCATTTGGCATAGATCCACCTAATCATTTTAAATGGCTGAAATATTCTGTTGTAGATCTGTCATAATTTACATAACAAACCTATTGTTAGACATTTAATTTGTTTTTAGGGTACAAAGTTTGTTTGTTTGGTTTGGTTTGTTTTTTGGCTTTTTATAAACACCTTTGCAGAAATCATCCTTGTAATGCATCTTTTTATACTTTTCTGATTATCTAGACAGACGTTTTAGGCCTTTGATACACATTGCCTAAGTGCCTCCAAATGTTTGAACCCATTTATCCTCTAACCAGGAGCAGCAGATTTGCCATTTTCCACACATTTGTTGACACTGAACATTTTCTAAAAATCTTTTCTGAGCTTTTGCATCATCCCTAATGAGATTAAATGTCCTTTCGTAGGTTTCTTTGCCTTTTGTATTTACTTTGGGAATAACCAGTTCGTTCACGTCTAAGGCCTATTCTGGGGGTGGATATTCGCATATTTTCTCACAGAACAATAAAGGCTTTATATATATCCATTGCAACACCATACATTATAGTCCTTTCCTCCCTAGTTTGAATTGCTACCTTTGTATCATATTCTTCTGTACCCTTTAGCCTGTCCTGGTGCAAATCTATTCTGGTACCAGTTTTGTTTTGATTCTTTCAAAGCTTTCTGATTTGGAATCTGTGTCCCTGTAACTACCCTTTGACTTGGCTTATTCATAGCCCCTACCTCATAGCTTTCTCTTGAGCAATACTGAGTTAATAACATGGAGAGTATTTTGTGCAGGGCCTGGCTCACGAGACCTGCTTAGTACAAGTTAGCTCTTGTCGTGTGGTTCCTTTGACCCAGACAGAAGTCCTGGATGCGAGGACAGCTCTGAGGCCCTGCTTTCCTCTGCACCTCCTCCAGAGTCCTTTCCAGGCTAGGCCAGTGCATTTTCTTTCGCTGTTCTTGAAGTGATAAATAACCCACTAGGGTCACACAAATGCCATTTCCGTGCTCCTCCCGCTGAGTCTGTAGTGGAGGGCTCTTTGGCTGGCCAGCCACCATGCTGTCTCTCTTGCCATTGCCACGCAGACCGCTGGCATTTCCAAGGACCCTGATGCTGTGCAGCTGACTAGGAAGGAAAGGCTGGCGAACTGCTGCTTCTCCTCCCAGCCTGCTTTCCCTGGCGCTATGCAGGCCATTGGGATGGAGCCCTTTCCGCCCCCTGTTCTATTTCTTTATTACCTGTCATCAATTTGGGCCATGGTGCTTTGTAAAAATTGCCCTCAGATCCCCCTACATTTCTCTTATGTACATATTTTTTATTTAGTTCCTTTATCTTTTTAGAGTATGTGCATATTAGCTATTAAGTAAAAGCCTCTCACTACTTGCGTAGGAGAAAAGATGATTAGCTTCATTTTACAGATGAGGGGCACTGAGGCTTGCAAAAGAGTCACATAGTTATTAGCACATTTGAGGCTGGTGTCCTTATCTTATGTTTCCTGTTCCTGAGCTCTTTCTGGCGGGGAGGTGGATTTAGTGCTTGGTGTGTTTACAGAGGAGTGCTCCAGAACTTTCCCCTTGCCCAGCAAAGACCCCTTAGGAGAGCTGCCCAGACTCGAGCGTGGAGGAGCCTGGAGCGCTCTTGAGGTCAATGGTTTCCAACCCTTGTTACTGATGCCCAGAGAGAAGAATGACTGGTCCAGGCTCACACAGCCTCTTAGCAGGAGAGCCAGTCCATCCTCTCACCTTGTTGAGCTGAAATTTCTTCCATCAAAGTCCCATCTGGGCCCTGGATGGATTTAACCCCAGCTGCAATTTTTGGAAGTTGGACGCCCCGGATTCCATGAGCCATGGGCAAGATAGGGGCCTGCCCAGAGCTCCCTTTTCCTTTTTTTGACTTACTCCACAGGATTTGGCATAATTTAGAACTCCTTTCTGTACCCTGCCTCAAGTTCCAGCCTCTGGGACCCTGGCTTTCCCGTCCTCAGGGATCCTACCTTGCCACTGTATTTGGCATGTACGTTTATTTCTGGTTTTCAGACATGTGACTTTCAGGCCTGATGGTTTGGCTTTTTCTCCCCCTAAATTCATGTACCTGCAATGCCCCTGCCTGAGGCCTGCGACAGAGATATAACTGCCCCCTCTCCAGTGTCCTCAGTGGCTCCCCTTCGAGTCAGTTGCTGTCAGTGGGTCTTTACCTAGAGCCTTCGTGTGCCTAGCCCTCTGCTAGAGGCCAAGAGAAGAAGTCATTTTGTTTTTCAACCTGCAAGAAACTCTGACTCTCAGGATGTCGTAACTGGTAGATCTCGTGGAGATCACGAGACCCAAACAATCCATTGTCCAGATGGAAGAGCAGGGGCCTGAGAGGGGAAAGGAGTTGCCGCTGGGCCCCCGCAGGGGCAGGGATCCTGGCTCCGTTATGGGTCAGTGCTCTGTCTGTCTTCTTGTTGAGCCGGGTCCCATGACACAAGTTAATTTAGGTCAAGCTATGGACGTGCCAAGGAAGTCCTGGACTGGAGACCTTGTTACCCAGTCTTGCTTGCTTTCATGAGCCATATGAGCAAGTAGACTGAGAACAGGACTGAGAAATGAGCCATGGTCTCTAATCCCAAATGATCGGCATAGCTGCTGCCTCAGAAGCACCTGTTGTCTTAAATTCAGTGCACTCCCACTGAGGACCTCCTATGCTGAGCTTGTCCTGGGTCGAGGTGGGAGTAGAGATAGGGAGGCATGGCTCCTTCCGGTGGGTGCAGCCCCCCTAGCCTCCAGCCTGGTGGGAGGAGCTCAGGTTGGACTTTGCCCCACCGATCCCCTCAGCTGGGTGTTCTTGTTCAGGGTATAACTGGCTCAACCATTTTCGCTGGGGTATTATTGAAACAAGAAGGGGGTGTTGGCTAAGGAAGGAGGGAGGACAGGCAGTCTGACAGGAGGTAATTTTTGGATTTCGCCCACTATGGTAAGTGTTTTACAGGTGTTGTCCCACTCAATGGGACCTTGTGAGAGAGGTAGGCGCTCTCAAATATCCCATTTTTGGAGATGCGGGCATGGAGACAGAGAAGTAACTCCTCCAAGGCCACAATACTAGGACGTGGCCGAAGTAGCATTCCAGCCCAGGCCCTCTGGCTTTTTCTGGTCCAAGGGATTGGAGCAGGCTCCGTGGGAGACAGGAGGGCTGGGAGGGGGACTGTGCATGACTAGGGGTGGGGGATAATGGGTGTGTCAGCAGAGCGGGATGAGGCCAGTGAGGGAAGCCATTTGAGTTTGTCCACTCAGGTTACAGGGTGCACTGACTTCTCCCTTCCTCCTGGGCCTGGGCCCTGACATCTGGGGCACTTGCAAGACTCGGTCCACAGCCTGGGGAGCCAGCCTGAGCCCAGCAGGGTTTGTCTCTTAGAAACAAAAGCCCCGCTCAGGCGAGCTTGGAGGCTGGGATTCACAGAATGCTGGAATGTCAGCGCTGAAAGGGATCCTAAAAATGTGTTTTCCTGCCCTACCACCCACAAAGAGTCAGAGGATCAAGTGTGCTGACTTCCTCCTGCCCTTTCCTGACACTTGTCCCTTGATACCTTTGGGGGGACACGAACACAGTCCTCAGGGACAACTCATTTGGCTCTTAGACAGTTAATACTAAGTAGAATGCTTAGCACGCCAGGCACAACTGGGGCCGCCCAGCTTGAACTCCTGGCCACTGCCGGGTCAGCCCCAACCTCCAGAACAGGAGCAGAATCGTGACAGCATGGAGATGGGAAGCATGTTATAGGTCTTCTCATCCAGCTTCCCTCTCGGTGCAGGGATCCTTCTGTAGCTCCCCCTGGATCCCAGAAGCCTACTGCTTCTGGGGGTAGTTCCATCTGTGTTAACCTAGCCGTGATGTTAAGAAGATCGTCCTTATACCAATCCCACAGTGATCCCCCTATAAATTCCTATTTTAAATTCTGTCTTCTATGGCTCTATAGAGAAAATAGGATCTAAGAACAGCAAATAGGGTTCATCTTGGTAACCAGCTCAGTTGGTAGTAGCTGCCTGAAGTCCTAGGTAGAAAAGGGTTCTGAAGCCAAGATTGGGCTCAGAAGGAAGGCTCTAGAAGTGATGCCACAGCTGGCCCATGAGCCATGAGGTGACAAGTGCATTCCAACTCAAGTGTTAGCTTTACCCAATGTGACTTCCTAAATAATTGTAAGACTGTGGTTCAGGGAAGGGGGGAAGAAAATAAATCACATTCAATTATTAATGTCTGCCATGGGCACAGGAAAGGATCATTTTGGGGCGTGTGCCACAATATTGTCATTTCTAGATCAGAATATCTCCAAGATCCTCTCCAATTAAAAATTCTGCAATTAAGGGGCCGGCTTGGTGGCACAGCGGTTAAATGCGCACGTTCTGCTTCAGCGGCCTGGTGTTCACCAGTTCGGATCCTGGGTGCAGACATGGCACCACTTGGCAAGCCATTCTGTGGTAGGCGTCCCATAGATAAAGTAGAGGAGGCTAGGCATGGATGTTAGCTCAAGGCCAGCCTTCCTCAGCAAAAAGAGGAAGATTGGCGGTAGATGTTAGCTCAGGGCTAATCTTCCTCAAAAAAAAAAAAGTAAACAAATAAAATTCTGTGATTAAAGTAAAATGCTGACCTTTTACAGAGGCAGAGGAGCTGGTATGTTTGCCTTGGAATTTACACTTTTTCAAACTCTTCCTCACCAGGTGGAACTAACGGTGGAGAAGGAAGTGGCTGGCGTATGGGTCAAAATTCCATGTGTGGATCAGATCGGTAGCTGTACTTTTGACAATGCCTGTGATATACTAGACGCTTTGACTCCCCCTGGGCAGCCCTGCCCAGAGCCCCTGCACACCTTTGGGCTTCCCTGCCACTGTCCCTTCAAAGAAGTAAGTACTTAGGGAGGGAAATACTTACACCAGTATTATCCCTGTGGCTGGAGTAAAGACGTGGGGTTTGGAGAGAAGGGTCCTTGCATTCTCCTCCTGCAGACGTGAATGTCTGTGGATGTAAGTTGGTGTGGTCTACCCTGAATTGCTTATCTTTTGGGGGCCTTAGTTTATCCATCTGTGAAATGGGAGACTTGAACTTTGATGTGACTTCCTGTGTCCCCTAGCTGTAACAGTCCGTGTTCTCCAGTGCTGGGGCCATCTTTGATCTCATGTGGCTCTTAGAAGAGTGGGAGGGGAGGCAGTTCGCTGCTGCAGTCCTAGAGGTGGCTCCAAGGCGTCCCATCAGGAGGCTCCCACTGACCTGTGCTCCATGGCTTTCCCACAGGGCACCTACTCACTGCCCAAGAGTACTTTCCCCTTGCCTGACCTGGAGCTGCCCAGCTGGCTCAGCAACGGGAACTACCGCGTCCAGAGCATCCTGAGCAGCGGTGGGAAACGTCTGGGCTGTGTCAAGATCACTGCCTCTCTAAAGGCCAAATGATGTGGCACCAGCCTCAGCAGAATGAAGGAGTGTGAGGAAGTCGTCCCTCTTCCCCTGTCTTGTGTTGGCCAAGGCCTGATTCTAACTCTCTGTCTACCTTTTTAAGCCCCTTTCTACAATGATGCTATTCCCCTCACTGAAAGCCATTTTGTGCCACCTACATTTTAGGTGTGGGCAAGCAGCCCTAACCTCAGGGAGCATGAGCTTGGGGTTCTTGATAGCCCAGGACGTGTCCCGGGCTGGCCACACCGTTTCTTCCTCATTCCTTTGGCTTTCTCTCTAAGAGCTTAACTCATTTTCTAAACAGTCAAAAGGAATGGGACCAACATGTTTTTTGTGACCCCAAGTTCTGACTGACCCAGTCTTGACCTCCTGAAGTACCTTTATGATTTTCTCATTAAAATTTTGTCACTTACTTAAAAGTAGAGAGTATTAACAGTTTTCATTTTACTCCAACCCCCTCTTACAATGAAGAGGCTGAAGTAGTTGATCTCAGCCTGTTCCTCCATTAACTTCTATGATTAATTTAGTATTCTGTTCTAGATTTTCCCAATTAGCAATGGGGCATGATGTATCATGGAGAGGCAGGGTGTGTGGTGGGGGCTACGTTGGGAGAGATATTTAAGGATGCTCTATGTGTTTAAGATAGTTGACAAACTCAGGTGCCTGCAGGGCCAAGCATGAGAGGTAAATGGGTGACAAAGACCACAAGGAACATGTTTTCAGGCATGTCTTCCCTTTTTCCTTCTGACAGCAGCATGTATGCGTTGGTATGAGGCAGCTAATGCCCAGTCTCGAGTTGGGGGTATAATTGGGGATGGGGTTAGGTGTTGGAAAGGGAACATCCGGTCTGCAGGGGCAGCTGCTGTCTAGATAGAGCCAGTTAGTGCCACATGAGAATGTGTAGGGCCAGTTTGCCAAATATTCTCAAATCTTTTCCCTTAGAGAAGCCAGAAATCTAGACTTTTATATGAAATCTTACAATTTTCAAATATTGGAAACTAATTATTTTTTAAAACATTGTGTGGGGCCTAAGGGGCCAAACGGACTTGTCAGGGGGGACATCTGGCTCCTGCGTGGCCAGTCTGCAAACTCTGACCTATGGACATGCATGCCTTGTCCGTTCCTTGTCAAGACAACCCCTCCAGCACCCATTCCTCCCTGTCTAAGGCCAAATCCATTGGGTCTGACCCAAGAGGAAGGCTCTTCCAGGGCTAGGGGAGGTAGAGATATAAAAGCTGTGAGCTATGGGGATCATGAGGCTGCCTGCCCGGCTTTGGAGTGCTGATAGGACGAATGGCGCAGACGCTGAAGAGTTGGTCCCACCAGCAGCTGCTCTGTGGAGTGGGAATCCAACGAAGAGAGGTGGACTCGTGTCAGGTGCCTGGGTTTGTCCACTGACTTCTCCTCCCATGACAACTTACTGACCACAGACCAGCCCCGGCTTCTGGGCTCATCTGAAGCCTGGAATGGCAATAAATCTTTTTAATTTGCTCAGAACTCCTCCTTTCTCTTGGCTGCATATTTTTTCATTGATCACGTCTTGGGATTTCAGGAGCTTGTTTGCAGTGGGCGTTTTCTGTTTGGAAGGGTTGGTTGCAGCAGTGCAGGGGAGCTGAGGCGACTTCAGGGGGTCTTCTGTTTCTGTCTCCTGACCTGCTTGTTATCGGCTTCCTTCTGCCTCATCACCTTCCAGCTTCCTTGGTTTGCTCTTTTGCTTTCCTATCGCACTGTGACCTCTCCAGCCTATTCTCCTTCCGGTGCGTCTTTCAGCCTTATTGTTACAGTCATTTTTTATTCACATCCTTGAATGGAGTCTCATTAGCTCGGTCAATCTTTTTCCGCCATGCCATGCTCTTGGGTCAAATGCTCCTCCTGGTCTTGGTGGTGGGGGAGGGGGTGAGAAATCTCAAATCACAGGGCAAAGTGGACTTTTTAATAAATGATGCTGAGCCAACTGGAAAGCCATTTGGAAAGAGTTGAGATTAAATCCATACATCACACCATATGCAAGAATAAATTCCAAATGAATCCAGGGTCTAAATGTGAAAAAATGGAAGCATACAAATACCATAAGAAAACCTGGGTGAAAAATCCAGAGGCAATGAAAGATTAAAAAATTTGACAACATAAAAATAAAAAAATTGCTTGGCAAGAAATGCCAAAAGTCAAAAGACTGGAAGAAAATATTTGCAGCATACATCATAGACAAAGGGTTAATATTCCTAGTATATAAAGAATTAAAAATTTAAGGGACAAAGGATCCAAAACCTGTTAGACAAATGGGAAAAGATGTAAACAGACAACTCTCTCTTTCTCTCTCATACACACACATGATCACACAAGATATAAAATTGGCCCTTAAACATGAAAAAAACTACAGACTAACCCATGATTAGAGAAATGTAAATTGAAACAATAATGAGATGGCATTTATCATCTCTCAGATTTCCCAAAAATAAAAGACAACATCACATTCTGCTAGGCAAGGCTGTCGGGAAACAGGCACCTGCATCCATAGCTGGTGAGAATGCAAACTGGTACAACCCTTCTGGAAGGGAATTTGTCAGTGCCTAATAAAACTGCAAAAGCAGTTACCCTTTGACCCAACCATTCCACTTCTGGGAATTTCGTCTGAAGACACACTTCCAACAATACAAAAATACATATGCACAAGATTATTCATTGAAGCACGGTGATTGAAAATACTGGAAACAAGGTAAATGTCCATATATAAGAGAGTGACTGAATAAACCATGGTATATTCACATGATAGAGTACTATTCAGCTGTAAAAAAATGAAGATCTCTGAATCAATATAGAGTTATTTCCAGGATGTATTGTTAAGTGCAAAAGACAAAAAAATGTAATATGCTACTTTTAATTAAATAAAGAAGAAGGTGTTGGAGTTAAGGGCAGATCACCCCAGAATGTGCCACTTTGACCTGGATAATTTCGAGCTGAAGAAAATCAAGGCCCAACAGACTCAAGAAGAGCTTTTAACCTCCCCCTTAACTGCCTAAAAGAATTTAGATAGGGAGCCTATACCAGAAAGAGAGCTATTACCAGAGAGAACTTTTTGTATGAGAAAGACTTATCTACATGGCATGGCAAACATTTGTTTACCAACCATTTGCTCTTTCCATCTTCCTATGAATTATCTTTTTTCTCTTTGAAGTCCTATACTCCTACTTGCTTCTCCTGAGCTCAGGATGGCATATAAGCTTCAATTGCCTGACTGTTGGGGGACCTCATATCTCTGGGATTCCTGTACATTCAAAATTAAATTTTTTTCTCCTGTTAATCTGTCTTATGTCAATTTAATTATTAGACCAGCCAAAGAACCTAGAAGAGAAGAAAGCAAAAGTTTTCCCCCACGAGAAGGAGGTATAAGAAAAAATATATATATGTACTCATTTGCACAAAATAAGGAATGATGAACTAGAAACTAATGAGATTAGTTGTTTACAGAGGTTAGGTGGGAATATAGTAGAAAGAAGGGGGAGATGATGACAGGGTGGATGAAGAGGTGGATGACAGAAAGGATGAAGGGGTGGAGCGCTTCTGAGTATATCTTTTTCTGTAACTCTGACTCTTAGAACCATGATAATGTTCCTCATACCCAAAACATGGCTAAAATCAACTGGAAAATGAGGGGGATTCAATATGGAATACAAATAGTAACAAAAAAACTAACTGTATTTAAAATGAATCATACAACCACACTGACGGCACTGGGGAAAAATAACTTAAGTTGTAGAATTTTGATGGGGTACTACAAAGCTAAAAGCGAAAGAAACTACACACCAAGACTATACTCTAGTTATAGTCAGTTTGTTTTTTCACAGGGAGTAGAGGTTAGCAATTCTGAAATTGTCTTATGTGTATATGAAGACTGAGAAAATAAGTAAATATATTGTGGATAATGAGAACATATGGGGCTTATTGAAAGGACACACGGACCAACTTGAAGCAGCTCTCAATGGCCAAATCTTGGACAATATGAGCAACAAAATAAATAATGACAGTAATGGGATATAATTTGTTAAATAAAAATAAATACCCATGAATCAATATACAATAGAATCCCAATGAAATGATAGAACAACAGAAATAGAAAAAAACTCATCATTAGGCAAACAATAGTTTTTGCAGACAGGAATCATCTATGGATGCTAAAATTGTTGGATGAAAGTATAATGAGAAACAGGATTTCACATGGTCTGAACATATCTCCTCACAAGATAGTAATTATAAAGGGCAAAATAGTCACTTTATAGTGGAGATTCCTGGCAGACACCACCTTAACTAGCAGACCAAAGTGAACACCACCAGTAATAAGACATATTGATATTGTGCACCTCTTGATAGGATGCACTGATAAGGCACAATGACACTTCTGTATTGTCAAAGATGTATAATCTCAATTTACTCAAGAGAAAAGATCAGACTGACTTGAAACAGCACATGAAACATTGACCACCTAACGCTAATTTGGCTTCCTTAAAACAGGTTGGTGGTTAATTAAACCTTGCTCAAAGACAGACAGCACTGCACATGTACCAGGTGGAAACCCACAGCCCCAGGATGACTCCGGAACCAAGAATCTTCAGAAATGTTGCCACCTGAGCCCTTTACAAAGAAAGAAATTCTTCCATAAGGAAAACCCAACTTCCAGCCGCTCAAATAGTTTGATGACCATATATGGACTGATTTGAGACTAGTCAATCAGCTTACATGGGCCCAGCTGTAGCTTAGTAGTTCCTAACTCCTTAAATTTTGCCCTGAACGATGGACTGGGGAGAGATTTGAGAGCCTCGCCTCCTATCTCCTTGCCAGTCGCCCTCACAATAAAGCCGTAACTTTTCTCAAAAGCCAGTGCCATAATTTGGGCTTTTTATGTACATAAGGCAGCGGGTCTTCTTGCTTGGTAACAATTTCTGGCAACAACAAAGAGACACAGGTCCTGTGACCGCCTGCCTGAGGCTTTGTAGTCCCCAGTGGGGTTCGGGGTCTCTTCACTGACCCTAAGCAGCTGCCTAGACAATTTTGTTTGAAGGCTCAGCTGATTGGATTCCTGTTTTCCACCATGGTGCTCCAGGCCCCTTGGTGCTCTTTTTAACTTTTGCAAAAAGAAACTGATGCGGGGTCGGTGAGCCGAGGAGTCAAAAGAAAGATTTCTTAGACTCTCAAGATCTGGCAGTAGTGCTCTTTT